>NC_069505.1:417126488-417136488 GCF_027579735.1 Bombina bombina
ATCGATTTAGCCCAAAAAAAAGTCTACAGTCTTAATAAGCCCTTTTGAAGCCCTTATTTACAATCGTAATAAACATGGCTTACCGGATCCCAGAGGGAAAATGACAGCTTCCAGCATTACATCGTCTTGTTAGAATGTGTCATACCTCAAGCAGCAAGAGACTGCTCACTGTTCCCCCAACTGAAGTTAATTGCTCTCAACAGTCCTGTGTGGAACAGCCATGGATTTTAGTGACGGTTGCTAAAATCATTTTCCTCATACAAACAGAAATCTTCATCTCTTTTCTGTTTCTGAGTAAATAGTACATACCAGCACTATTTCAAAATAACAAACTCTTGATTGAATAATAAAAACTACAGTTAAACACTAAAAAACTCTAAGCCATCTCCGTGGAGATGTTGCCTGTACAACGGCAAAGAGAATGACTGGGGTAGGCGGAGCCTAGGAGGGATCATGTGACCAGCTTTGCTGGGCTCTTTGCCATTTCCTGTTGGGGAAGAGAATATCCCACAAGTAAGGATGACGCCGTGGACCGGACACACCTATGTTGGAGAAAATAATGCCCATAAAATTTTTCACCAAGTACCTCAGAGAGAAAACGATTAACATGCCAGTAAACGTTTTAAATATAAATATATGAAATGTTATTAAAAAGCCTGTTGCTAGTCGCTTACACTGCAGAAAGGCTATAAGTTATATGTATACAGTATTTTCTTAGTGAAGTGCCATTCCCCAGAAATACTTCAGTGCCAACATACATACATATCAGCCTGATACCAGTTGCTACTACTGCATTTAAGGCTGTACTTACATTATATCGGTATTAGCAGTATTTTCTCAGTCAATTCCATTCCTTAGAAAATAATATACTGCAACATACCTCTTTGCAGGTGAACCCTGCCCGCTGTCCCCTGTTCTGAAGTTACCTCGCTCCTCAGAATGGCCGAGAACAGCAAATGGATCTTAGTTACGTCCGCTAAGATCATACACAAACTCAGGTAGATTCTTCTTCTAATGCTGCCTGAGAAAAAACAACACACTCCGGTGCTGTTTAAAATAACAAACTTTTGATTGAAGAAATAAAAACTAAGTTTAATAACCACAGTCCTCTCACACATCCTATCTATTAGTTAGGTGCAAGAGAATGACTGGGTATGACGTAGGGGGGAGGAGCTATATAGCAGCTCTGCTTGGGTTATCCTCTTGCACTTCCTGTTAGGGAGGAGTTATAATCCCATAAGTAATGGATGACCCGTGGACTGACTACACTTAACAGGAGAAATCATGTTTTTCTTGAAGGATGCAGACTTCTTCCTGTACCACTGCTTGAAGAAGGTGTCTTCCAGAAACTGGCAGTAGGACTGGGAGTTGAGCTTGACTCCATCCTCAACCCGAAAAGGCCCCACAAGCTCATCTTTGATGATACCAGCCCAAACCAGTACTCCACCTCCACCTTGCTGGCGTCTGAGTCGGACTGGAGCTCTCTGCCCTTTACCAATCCAGCCACGGGCCCATCCATCTGGCCCATCAAGACTCACTCTCATTTCATCAGTCCATAAAACCTTAGAAAAATCAGTCTTGAGATATTTCTTGGCCCAGTTTGACGTTTCAGCTTGTGTGTCTTGTTCAGTGGTGGTCGTCTTTCAGCCTTTCTTACCTTGGCCATGTCTCTGAGTATTGCACACCTTGTGCTTTTGGGCACTCCAGTGATGTTGCAGCTCTGAAATATGGCCAAACTGGTGGCAAGTGGCATCTTGGCAGCTGCACGCTTGACTTTTCTCAGTTCATGGGCAGTTATTTTGCGCCTTGGTTTTTCCACACGCTTCTTGTGACCCTGTTGACTATTTTGAATGAAACGCTTGATTGTTCGATGATCACGCTTCAGAAGCTTTGCAATTTTAAGAGTGCTGCATCCCTCTGCAAGATATCTCACTATTTTTGACTTTTTTGAGCCTGTCAAGTCCTTCTTTTGACCCATTTTGCCAAAGGAAAGGAAGTTGCCTAATAATTATGCACACCTGATATAGGGTGTTGATGTCATTAGACCACACCCCTTCTCATTACAGAGATGCACATCACCTAATATGCTTAATTGGTAGTAGGCTTTCGAGCCTATACAGCTTGGAGTAAGACAACATGCATAAAGAGGATGATGTGGTCAAAATACTAATTTGCCTAATAATTCTGCACTCCCTGTATAAAAACGATTAACATGCCAGCAAACATTTTATATTACATTTTTATAACAGTATGTATCTCTATTAATAAGCCTGATACCAGTCGCTATCACTGCATTTAAGGCTTAACTTACATTAATCCGGTATCAGCAGCATTTTTCTAGCAAATTCCATCCCTAGAAATATATTAACTGCACATACCTTATTGCAGGAAAACCTGCATGCCATTCCCTCTCTGAAGTTACCTCACTCCTCAGAATATGTGAGAACAGCCATGGATCTTAGTTACTTCTGCTAAGATCATAGAAATCGCAGGCAGATTCTTCTTCTAATGCTGCCTGAGATGAAACAATACACTCCGGTACCATTTAAAAATAACTAACTTTTGATTGAAGTTAAAAAACTAACTATAATACACCACTTTCCTCTTACTACGTCCATCTTTGTTGAGAGTTGCAAGAGAATGACTGGATATGGTAGTGAGGGGAGGAGCTATATAGCAGCTTTGCTGTGGGTGATCCTCTTGCAACTTCCTGTTGGGAAGGAGAATATCCCACAAGTGATGGATGATCCGTGGACTGGATACACTTAACAAGAGAAATTATGTTTACCTATGGTTGTCAGGTAAAAACCTGCTAGTAAACATACAGTACCTTCAAAGTTAAACCACCCAGCTAGCCTCTACAGACAATTAACAGTGAGATACGTAGTAAGTTGGGTATGCCTGGAACTAACCCAGCACATCTGCTCATAAACCCTCAATATAACACTTAGGATTAAGAGCCAATTTGACAAATAATTCTTGCTTAGTATACGGTTAAAATTGTATACTTATGAATATGTAAAATTAGTAGTAGGATAGCTTAGCCGCAATGCGCTGTTTGGTTAGAGCGGCTCCAAAACTCAGTGGGTTTAAAGTTAGCAGTTGTTTGTCACCTGTGATTTGGAAGGGGTCGCAAGCATATTTCTCAGATGGTGTAGCTTTTGCCGCTTCTTGATTGGGAAAAAGAGGTGACCAACTTGTACAGCAGTTGTAAGACACTAGCGCGGCTTCAGATTCCTCTATGTTTTTCCATAGATAGTTATCCAGCAGGCAGCTCAGTTCCGCCAGTATATATCTAGCAGCCTCCATCATCTCTCTTATGTAGGTAGTTGTAATAAAGATAAGACAACTCCTTTCTTACCCCGATTAGTGGTATAGTTAATTTTTGCAGTATCTTGCGGGATGTCACACATGTGGCCTGCGGGTGGTTTGGTAGTAGGCCGTAACCTTTGTGACATTCCAATAGGCTGAATACGGCACCAAATACAACAATAGTGGTGTTGTTTAAAGGGGCTTTCTCTACTACAAAGGATTTCGCTAAAAGTAATGCTCGATTGAATATGTAGAGGAGGATTATGTGCAGATTTGTGCACAGAATTAAAGCAGTAAACCGTCTTGCGACCTATCATGATCGCGTGCCGGAAGTTCCCCCGGTTAAAAGCAGTTTTGCAAAACACAAATATTAGCAATCATGTTTTTAGTAGACAAATACAAAAATATGAGTAAGGAGTTTGACATTTTGTTAATTCGTTAATTAACTAACAAGAACAAATGAACGAATACACAATGCATTCATTTGTTTGTTTCCTTAATAGACAAGAGAAATAAAATGAATATATTTAGTTTAATGAACAAATATTTCAAATTCATGATTAATTTTCTAAAAGGAAATTTTGCAAGTGTCCAGCTTCTAGTAAAAGCTATTTCATCGCTAGCTTGTACTGTGCACACAATCTATGAAGCATAGGTTTGTATACCACATGTACTTGCATTGACAGCTTGACTGTGCTGCTGAGAGTTGGTAAAGACGCGTTTTGCTACCTCAATCTGACAAAACAGATGTATTATACATACATATGATTTGTATCTCACGCACACAGTAAATGCGGACACTGCAACTATAGCTTTTTTTAGAAGCTTTTTTTGTTGCTAATATAATTGTATTACAAAACTGCTCTACATTTTAGTTTTGACTATAATGTGACGGTAAAGTCGCAAACACAAAACAATTATGCACAAAGCCGCACTGCACGCAGAAATCCTATTATCACACTCTCAAGAAGAAAAAAAACAACATTAATAATTAATCATAAGACGCTTGAGAAGCTTTTGGACAGCTTATTTAGGGACGAGTGGTGCTGTCTGGGCTAAAAAGCAAAACGGACAATATTTAACTATTGAAATGCGAGCCAGACTGTGTGTGTGTGTGTGTGTGTGTGTGTGTGTATATATATATATATATATACACAAATTGCAGGAAATATACACAGCAGTGATTAAATCCATGGTTGCCATGACAATCTCTGGGCTGACAATCTATTGGCATTTTTGGTTTTAGACGGGAACAGACACGTGTTATTATGCTGATCCAACACACCCCTCACAGCTTTATATAAATATCTGTCCCATTTAGATTTTTCACAAATAAGTATAAACATAATAATTCCTTACTCCAAGCAATATGAACACAAAGAGTCCAATGTTTATCATCGTATGTCACAAGCATAAACTGAGAAGGGTATTAATCCCTTTTCTGTCAGTGAAGCAAACATAGCAAGGAATTAACCCATTAATTTGCCAGCAACTAACATTCAGATTCCAAAAAACAAACAGTGCATTAAATACCAGTAACAGAACAAACAGCACAGTGATGTTAACCCCTTGCCATCAAAAACACACACAGAGTAGGAATTTAATATGTATTTAGCCTGGGCACATAATTAAAAGTGTGTGTTTGTGGGTGTAAATACACCCACACATATATACATACCATATATATATATATACATACCATATATATATATATATATATATATATATATATATATATATATATATATATATATATATATATATATATATATATATATATATATATATATATACGTGGTAGCCGGTGGCCCAGGACTCCTTCCACATCAATGTTTCCAGTGCCTGGGTGCAATCCTCAAACAATATGCACAGAGTGTTAGTAGAGATGGAGGGCACTCACAGGACTTCATACATAAGATAGCTTTTATTGTAGTAGTAACATAGATACAGTGTCAACGTTTCGGCCCTTTCTTAGGCCTTCTTCAAGACAAATTTCATAGTCTTAACTCATGCGGAACACAACGTCCGCGTAGTACTCCCAGATTGAAATAACATATGTTATTTCAATCTGGGAGTACTACGCAGACGTTGTGTTCCGCATGAGTTAAGACTATGAAATTTGTCTTGAAGAAGGCCTAAGAAAGGGCCGAAACGTCGACACTGTATCTATGTTACTACTACAATAAAAACACAATTTATGCTTACCTGATACATTTATTTCTCTTTTGGTGTATCCAGTCCACGAATCATCCATTACTTGTGGGATATTCTCATTCCCAACAGGAAGTTGCAAGAGGACACCCACAGCAGAGCTGTAATATAGCTCCTCCCCTAACTGTCATAGCCAGTCATTCGACCGAAAACAAGCCGAGAAAGGAGGAACCATAGGGTGTAGTGGTTACTGTAGTTTAAATTTAAAAATTACCTGCCTTAAAATGACAGGGCGGGCCGTGGACTGGATACACCACAAGAGAAATAAATTTATCAGGTAAGCATAAATTGTGTTTTCTCTTGTAAGGTGTATCCAGTCCACGGATCATCCATTACTTGTGGGATACCAATACCAAAGCTAAAGTACACGGATGAATTTAGGGACAAGGCAGGAACTTAAATGGAAGGAACCACTGCCTGTAAAACATTTCTCCCAAATATAGCCTCCGAAGAAGCAAAAGTATCAAATTTGTAAAATTTTGAAAAAGTAGGAAGCGAAGACCAAGTCACCGGCTTGCAAATCTGTTCAAAAGAAGCCTCATTTTTAAAGGCCCAAGTGGAAGCCACAGCTCTAGTGGAATGAGCTGTAATCCTTTCAGGAGGCCGCTGTCCAGCAGTCTCATAAGCTAAGCGGATTAAGCTTCTTAGCCAAAAAGAAAAAGAGGTTGCCAAAGCCTTTTGACCTCTCCTCTGTCCAGAGTAGACAACAAACAAAGTAGATGTTTGACGAAAATCTTTAGTAGCTTGTAAGTAAAACTTTAAAGCACAGACCACGTCCAGATTGTGTAACAAGGATGGAACCACAATCTCTTGATTGATATTCTTGTTAGATACCACCTTAGGTAAGAACCCAGGTTTGGTACGCAGGACTACCTTATCCGTATGAAAAATCAGATAAGGAGAATCACATTGTAAGGCAGATAGCTCAGAGACTCTACGAGCCGAGGAAATAGCTACCAAAAAAAAAAAAAAAAAAAAAGAACTTTCCAAGATAAGTTTGATATCTATGGAATGAAGAGGTTCAAACGGAACTCCTTGAAGAACCTTAAGAACCAAGTTTAAGCTCCATGGTGGAGCAACAGGTTTAAACACAGGCTTGATTCAAACTAAAGCCTGACAAAATGCCTGAACGTCTGGAACATCTGCCAGACGCTAGTGCAAAAGAATAGACAGAGCAAAAATCTGTCCCTTTAAGAAACTAGCCGACAATCCTTTTTCCAAACCTTCTTGGAGAAAAGATAAAATCCTAGGAATACTGACCTTACTCCATGAGTAACCCTTGGATTCACACCAATAAAGATATCTACGCCATACCTTAGGGTAAATTTTCCTGGTGACAGGCTTTCGTGCCTGTATTAAGGTATCAATAACTGACTCGGAGAAGCCACGCTTTGATAAAATCAAGCATTCAATCTTCAGGCAGTCAGTCTCAGAGAAATTAGATTTGGATGGTTGAAATGACCCTGAAGTAGAAGGTCCTGTCTCAGAGGCAGAGACCATGGTGGAAAGGATGACATGTCCACTAGATCTGCATACCAGGTCCTGCGTGGCCACGCAGGTGCTATCAGAATCACCGATGCTCTCTCCTGCTTGATCTTGGCAATCAGTCGAGGGAGCAGAGGAAACGGTGGAAACACATAAGCCAGGTTGAAGGACCAGGGCGCTGCTAGAGTATCTATCAGTGTCGCCTTGGGATCCCTGGACCTGGATTCCTAACACGGAAGCTTGGCGTTCTGGCGAGACGCCATGAGATCCAGTTCTGGTTTGCCCCAACTGAGAATCAGTTGTGCAAATACCTCCGGATGGAGTTCCCACTCTCCCGGATGAAAAGTCTGACGACTTAGAAAATCCGCCTCCCAGTGCTCTACACCTGGGATATGGATAGCTGATAGGTGGCAAGAGTGAATCTCTGCCCAGTGAATTATTTTTGAAACTTCTAACATCTCTAGGGAACTTCTTGTTCCCCCTCGATGGTTGATGTAAGCTACAGTTGTGATGTTGACCGACTGAAATCTGATGTACCTCAGAGTTGCTAACTGAGGCCAAACCTGAAGAGCCTTGAATATCGCTCTTAGTTCCAGAATATTTATTGGAAGGAGAGACTCCTCCTGAGTCCACGATCCCTGAGCCTTCAGGGAGTTCCAGACTGCACCCCAACCTAGAAGGCTGGCATTTGTTTTTACAATAGTCCAATCTGGCCTGCGAAGGTCATACCTTTGGACAGATGGACCCGAGATAGCCACCAGGGAAGAGGATCCCTGGTCTCTTGGTCCAGATTCAGTTGAGGGGCCAAATCTGTGTAATCCCCGCTCCACTGACTGAGAATGCATAGTTGCAGCGGTCTGAGATGTAAGCGTGCAAACGGCACTATGTCCATTGCCGCTACCATTAAGCCGATTACTTCCATACACTGAGCCACCAAAGGGCGCGGAATGGAATGAAGAACCCGACAGGAATTTAGAAGCTTTGATAACCTGGACTCCGTCAAGGTAAATTTTCATTTCTACAGAATCTATCAGAGTCCCTAGAAAAGAAACTCTTGTGAGTGGGGATAGAGAACACTTTTCCTCGTTCACTTTCCACCCATGCGACCTCAGAAATGCCAGTACTACGTCCGTATGAGACTTGGCAATTTGGAAGTTTGACGCCTGTATCAGGATGTCGTCTAAATAAGGGGCTACTGCTATGCTCCGCGGCCTTAGGACCGCCAAAAGCGACCCTAGAACCTTTGTAAAGATTCTTGGGGCTGTAGCTAATCCAAAGGGAAGAGCTACAACTGGTAATGCCTGTCTTGAAAGGCAAACCTGAGAAACCGATGATGATCTTTGTGTATCGGAATGTGAAGATAAGCATCCTTTAGATCCACTGTAGTCATATATTGACCCTCCTGGATCAGTGGTAGGATGGTACGAATAGTTTCCATCTTGAATGATGGAACCCTGAGGAATTTGTTTAAGATCTTTAAATCCAAAATCGGTCTGAAGGTTCCCTCTTTTTTGGGAACCACAAACAGATTTGAGTAAAAACCCTGTTCCTCCTTTGGAACTGGATGGATCACTCCCATAACTAGGAGGTCTCGTACACAGTGTAAGAATGCCTCACTCTTTATCTGGTTTGCAGATAATTGTGAAAGGTGAAATCTCCCTTTTGGGGGGAAGCTTTGAAGTCCAGAAGATATCCCTGGGATATAATTTCCAACGCCCAGGGATCCTGAACATCTCTTGCCCACGCCTGGGCGAAGCATGAAAGTCTGCCCCCTACTAGATCCGTTACCGGATAGGGGGTCGTTCCTTCATGCTGTCTTAGAGGCAGCAGCAGGCTTTTTGACCTGCTTACCTTTTTTCCAGGTCTAGTTTGGTCTCCAGACCGTCTTGGATTGAGCAAAAGTTCCCTCTTGTTTATTATTAGAGGAAGTTGATGCCGCACCTGCCTTGAAGTTTCGAAAGGCACGAAAATTAGACTGTTTGGCCCTAGATTTGGACCTATCCTGAGGAAGGGCACAACCTTTTCCTCCCGTGATATCAGCAATAATCTCCTTCAAACCAGGCCCGAATAGGGTCTGCCCCTTGAAGGGAATGTTAAGTAGCTTAGATTTTAAAGTCACGTCAGCTGACCATGATTTAAGCCATAGCGCTCTGCGCGCCTGTATAGCAAAACCAGAATTCTTATCCGTTAGTTTATTCAAATGAACACTGGCATCAGAAATAAAATAATTGGCTAACTTAAGTGCTCTAAATTTGCCAAGTATGTCATCCAATGGAGTCTCTACCTGTAAAGCCTCTTCCAGAGACTCAAACCAGTACGCCGCAGCAGCAGTGACAGGGGCAATGCATGCAATGGGCTGTAGGATAAAACCTTGTTGAATAAATATTTTCTTAAGGTAACCTTCTAATTTTTTATCCATTGGCTCTAAAAAAGCACAACTGTCCTCGACAGGGATAGTAGTACGCTTTGCTAGAGTAGAAACTGCTCCCTCCACCTTAGGGACTGTCTGCCATATGTCCCGTGTGGTGGCGTCTATTGGAAAACATTTTTCTAAAAATAGGAGGGGAAGAGAACGGCACACCTGGTCTATCCCATTCCTTATTAATAATTTTCTGTAAACCTTTTAGGTATTGGAAAAACATCAGTACACACCGGCACTGCAAAGCATTTATCCAGTCTACAAAAATTTCTCTGGCACTGCAATGGTATCAGTCATTCAGAGCAGCTAAAACCTCCCTAAGTAACACACGGAGGTGTTCAAGCTTAAATTTAAATGTAGAAATATTAGAATCAGGTATCTTTCCTGAGTCATTAACATCACCCACTGACTGAAGCTCTCCTTCCTCAGCATCTGCATATTGTGAGGCAGTATCAGACACGGTTCTCAGTATGCTCTGCATTTTGTCTCACCCCAGAGCTATCTCGCTAACCTCTAAGTTCAGGTAGTCTGGCTAATACCTCTGACAGTGTATTATCCATGACTGCCGCCATG